>NC_079450.1:47016780-47059280 GCF_903798145.1 Danio aesculapii | reverse complement strand
CTGTAGAAACTGTATGAAAAGTTTTGTGCTTTTGTACTTTTGACATTGAGTCTCCGGGGAGTGCAGATCAAATACAAATGTAATTCCCTCTTGTACTCTCTCATAATCTTGTAACAATTGGTGCTTGTGTTCAGTAGATTATTTATGACCATCACCAGCATGTGTTAATCACAAGGACAAGCCCCTTCAAGAGTTTGCGGAGAGAGGGAGAGAGAGTGGATAAACGGTGAGCGAGCGAGCGAGGGCTGTGGCGTGTAATACTTGTTTAATTCCCATTGGGTGTGCTTCTTATCAAATTAAAGTGGGGGGGGAGGTGTCAGGACTGACGGTTGTTCCCTTTGGACAGGGTAGCATGTATAAAATCGGCCAACAAGAGATTTAGGGTGGTGCTGGTTAGGGATCGGGAGCAACCACACGGTATTGCATGCCCCTGTCACTTCACTCCCCCTCTCCCGCCCTGGGGTCAGCTGTCCCAGAGTGCCGGCTACAAGGACTGGCGCAGGGAGACAGGGGCCCACTACATCACCTCCAGCTGGGAGACTTATTACTCCCACCCCTCCTCACCTGGCCCAGCCATTCATAACATCATCAGGCTATTAAATATTCATGAGGTTCAGGACAGGGAGGGAGGGGGATTGGCTGGTGGGGAGAAAAGGGGAGGGGTGCAAGGGGTTTTGATTCTGCAGGTGGCTGTTAGGTCTGTAATTGGTCCACACTTGCCTCAGCAGCGTAAAATTGTTTTCATTATGCGTTCACAGGCAGGCCATGCGAGAGCTTCCCACAGGATCCAAAAAGAGAAATTTGACTTAAACAAGCTCTAAGCCTGCTGAATGAGAGACAAATAAGAGGAAGAGATGGTTTGCGGAGAGAAAACACCAGGAGAAGGCTAATAATTAACTAGTCTTGCACAAACAAAAGCAGAGAGTGGGATGAAGAGAACGACAGAGGAAAACAGAAAGAGATTACTCCAAAATAGGGGAAAAAATCCGGTTGGGGTGGGAAGGGGGGGGGGTGTTACCCCCTCACCCTCGTGGCCCTTGAGAACATCCATAGTCATCGGGGAGGAGGGGAGGGATGTTTAGGGGGAGAGAAAGAACGAGAAAGAGAGAAAAGTTTCCACCTGACTGGAGTTCCCATGGTTTGCCATGCAGGAGGGTAAGCAGGTTTCTGCAATAAACTCAGCCCATTGTCCCTCTAGAAAGGCCAGTCAGGTCCCTCCATTTGGATTCAAGAGTGTCTCTTTCTGTGCTCCTTGCGCTGAACTAATCACCACCGTACTTTGTTTAATTGCAGCCAAAGGAAGAGATGCGTTCAAGAAGTCATTCTGATCCCACACACCCCCTCGAGTCCATTTCCTACTCCCCGTCCTTCTCTCACTCAGCCTCCTTTTCCATTTATTGAGTTGCACAGTTACGCAAAGACAACAAACAGGGTTGCAGGTTCAGTGCACTTTTGGTTAAGGAGGTGGAGTAGGTAAGTGCTGGGGGCCAATGCATGGAGAACGCACACAGTACATGATTTTGCTGAGAGCGATGACTGAAGTGGCGAGTGGCCGGTAAGCCTATTGGGCGGGAAGCTCACTATAATCAGGTGCATGTCAAAGCCATTATAATGGACTCAAAATCACTGCTACTCATTTTAAAATGGACATTCAGAGGGAGAAGGTGCGGGGCTTTGTGTGCAGTGACTCTGGGGTCACCCTCTTTGTGGAGGATGGGGGTGTGGGGTGGTCGGATTTATGAGCACACACACACTTATATACACTATCCCAGTGCATGAAGAAGCCAAGCAGTTACCTTTTCCAGGCTGGCCTTTCATCTTTATTAGATCCACATTTGTCGTCTTCTCCCTTTGTTCCCTCTCAGAGGAAGCAAGCACACCTGAACCACACAGCTGAATTTGTGAGAACCAATATTATAAATTGCAGGCTTCAGGACAGGGATTAGAATAAATGATGAGATCGTATAAGGGAACGGAGCTATGATGACTGGTGATCATTTACAATTAACTATAAGGTGTTTTAAGTTGCCATGCGTGACATCGCTCAAGACTTAACATCGCCCGTCACAGCAGGAGTTCACCACACAAGCTTGTCTGTGGTGGTGCTGATGGGGGGAAAATCACCCTCCTCATCATCCCAGCATGAAGGAGACCTTTGCAGGGCAAGGCGCTCAAATCCTGTCTTGGTAAAAGACTCCCCAAGTGACCCCGGGACACTCATTTAACCCCTCACTGTGCCTGCAAACCCTGCTAACACAGGGGATTTTAACACTTGATGCACTTTTGGGGTCCCACCCGGACCAGTTCATTGAGCACCGTAGGTGGGGAGAACTGAAATTTCTGAGCTTGGAAATCCCTCATGAATGGCATCTCTCTGAAATGACAAGCGTGGATTATATAGCTATGTTTTGTGCATGTGTTGGGGGAATTCAGAAGTTTTGGTATTTATGTCAATGACTTATTGAAAAGACGATGTTATATTTTTATTTCTTTATATGTAGACTATTATTACACACATACACACACACACACACACACACACACACACACACACACACACACACACACACACACACACACACACACACACATTCCTAATAACAAATATGAAACCAATATGAATGCAAAGTGTGCACTGCCATGTTTTAGGCAAATCTAGTGACTAGATAGGCTTAGTTTTAAATATAAACCTGTTACCTAGACTAGATTTTGCTAAACATTTCCTCTTTTCAGTAGTTTTACAACTCTTCATACGTTTTGATTTTGTGATTCTAGATAAGATATGAAACATTTCCTCTCATTGTCAAGAGGTTTTCAAAAACAAGGGATTAATGGGACACAATTGCCATTCATGATGCTCTCTTTCTTAAGAGATGGGGGATTTTGCTCTCTCTCTCTAAAGAGATAGGGGGATTTGGTATTGTGTGGGCAATTGGGCTGTCCCTCCCTCACTCTCTTGACTTCTGTGGGGGCTGACCGTAGGTCGAAATCAGCCAATGAGGGCTCTTTGCTGGCCTGTGAAATACTGCATTCTGGTCCCATCACTCTCTCTCCCTCTCTCAGCTCAAAGACTGTTTAAATGGTTGTGGTTTATTATTGCCCACTGAGGGCTAAAGTGATCCTCTGTGAGGCCTGTGGGAGAGGAGGGGCCACAGGACCTGGCTTTCTCTGCGGGCGCTTTTGCCGGACAGCTGTTCAGGCCTTGCCTGACTTTTCATATGGATATGTATGGTAATGGAAGGCAATGGAGTGGGGATGAAGAGGAGGCAGTGTTAGAGCCCTCACTCTCTTCAGCACGCCTCTAAAAGCTCCACAAAAGGAGCAGTAAAAGGGGGCCGCGCCGGTGAAGCTCCCACTTTTTGTGGGCCTGAATTAGTTCTGCAAAAGCAATGAAAGTGATCTTTAGCCGCGAGACAGGGGAAGTCTGCCCACGGGACCCGGCGAGCTCATTAGCACAAAAACGTCTAGCGCAGACAGATAATTGACTGAGGCAGATTCAACTATCACTCCCCCAGAGTCTGTCACAACAGTTCCTTGAGCGCGGCACACACACGGTACACCCCATCCCCACCCCTCCACCTTCAATGACATGATACAAACACATCCCATCACATTCCATTAACAGTTTGCGCTTTTTCCTCCTTTCGCTCGCAGCTTTTCCTCCCACATCCTGATCTGAGTGCTTCGTCACCGTGGGCGTTTTACCCAGTGGCGTTGAGATGAAACAGTATTTCACATACATCTCACCACTGGTTTCCCTGTTCATTCCGTCTGTGAAATGACACCTTCAGAGAATGTAACTGTTGACCATGTGGTTGCGCATCTATGAAGTTTTATCACCATCTTTCTCCAAATTGGGTAATTAAAAACAAAAAAGATTGAAAATCTCTAGTCTAATGATTTTCTGAAAGTGTCGAGAGCTTGTTTGTGTGTGTGTGTGTGTGTGTGCTGAGCATAAATGACTGTGGCACACATGTTCAAACCCTGCAGAGGCCTCTGCCTGTGCTCATCATAATGGCAGTCTAACTGCTTCGAGGTTAAATTGACTGGAAAATGCTGTTTTAATTTTCATGTTAATTGAAATGGACTAATTGTTAATATATTCACAAGGCGAAAGTACCAAACTAAAATGGGATTTTGATTTCTGTCGAAATCATATTGGCTCTACATGGCAAATAACAATCAGTACATGACAAAAAAAGCCAGCTTTATTATTTTATTTTTGCACTGATTAAATTTGCAATATTAGGACTGCCCAGCTGCCCAAGTGAATGCAAATTCTTACTTTCTACCAAATGTTAGCAACATTAAAAGATTTGAAATGATGAATACATGATCTTTTTAGCTCAGATAAAGGCTTTTGATAACGGAAAAAACACCTTTTAATACATTTAATCTAATTCAATTGCCAAAAGTCCCTAAAAGGAATTACGAGATACGGACGGTGGGGGGTGAATCCGCATCCAACAATCACACTGCATTTGCAAAAGAGAGAGAAAAAGGAAAAAAAGACAGAGAAAAAGAATTTTGTCAAGCAGCTAAACAGGCCTATTCTCCATGGCAGCCCCCTTCCTTCACGGGCAACTATAGAAATTAGCCCTTGCCTTCTCTGCGCTCTCACACTTGGCTACACACGCTTGCATGGACACAAGGAAAAGTAGAAAAAAACTCTTTTCTTTCTGTCAGCATTCCTGGCCAACAATGGCTAGATTAGGCAACGTGAGGGCCCCCTTTGGGGGGGGCGTATTGAGCGGCCAATGGCCCCAGCAGGAACAGCTGGTGGGGGTTAATGGCGACTGAACTCCGCAGTCGGGACCCCTTCTCTATTGTGTTTTCCACTCATGGGAAGGGAAGGGGGCTGCTGACAGATTCTGGGTTGCGAGGGACCCTCAGTACAGTGTGCAGGGGTCATCCGAGTGGTGCGTGTGTGTGGTGCATGTGGATTGCTGAATCAAAACCGGCTTCCGGGGACATTAGCATCAGTTTAGTCTCGGCATCAAGAGGCGAGAAGGACACTGAGAGGAAACTCTCCAAAACATATAGTGTATATTAGGAGAAAGGAGAAAGTGAAGGCGGATTCTCAATGAAAAAACCATCCACTTCCTTTTTCTTCACTTTTCACCCTCTAATCAAGTCAATACAGGTGAGGTACTTCAGGATGAGTCAATTAAATTCAATTACTTTTACTCATTTGATTAATTAAATGTTCTTGATCTCAAGTACACATTCTTTTTTACCCACTGTAATCTTTTCTAATTTGAGGCTTCTGTCTTCCAGTTGGAAGCTGCAGTCTTGTGTGTACTGGCACATTAGAAGCACACGTCAGGTGCTGCTATGATTACGAGTGTCAATTCTACATCTGTATGTAAATATATGTTGCATCTTGAATTCTAAAGACGATTCCATACAGAAGCCTTCTTGGATTTTCAGTGACACTAAAACATAATCCATTGAAAATATACATAGTGTAGTTTAAGTCAAATAATTCATTCATTCATTTTGTTTTCATCTTAGTCCCTTTATTAATCTGGGGTCGCCACAGCGGAATGAACCACCAACTTATCCAGCATATGTTTTAAGCAGCGGATGCTCTTCCAGATGCAACCCATCACAGGAAACATCCATACACACTCATTCACACACATACACTAAGGAACAATTTTTAGCTTACCCAATTCACCTGTACCACATGTCTTTGGACTTGTGGGGGAAACCGGAGCACCCAGAGGAAATAATTAATTTATACAATAATGAAAATATATATACTACGTAATAATGTATTTGCTAAAAACAAGAATCATTTAATGCCATATGAAAAGGTTTCATTTTAGGATCAAACACTATGTTTTACAACATTTATACTATCTTTCAAAACACTAGGTTTTGCCAAAATGTAATTGAATTACTTAATTCTACTTAAACCCCCTGTAAATCTCAATGAATCCATGTAAATCAAACGCTTAATTATTTAAATTTGAGTAATGTAAACAGTAATGTAAAATTAAAAAAGGTAAGCATATGTATCAAATATGAAACGTAATGACACCATACTTCATATATACCATATTGTAATAAATATGACTTAATTCATTGTTTCTTAAGGCTGTAGAATTGTCAGACAAATGTATTTACTTCTTTATCAGAAAAAAAAAGAATTATTCTGCAGAAGAAATTTGTATTATCAAAAAAATATATTTATAAAAATAAATAAATGGCTATATGAAAATAGACTATTTAAGGCAATTGTATTACAAGTAACTGTTATTACCTTAAAAATTCACGTTACTGTATTCAGCAGATAAGTAATTTAATTACAGTAACTGTTTTGTAACTAATTTCACCTATATATATATATATATATATATATTTTTTTTTTTATAGTTTTATACTTTATATATAGTTTATATTTATATATAGTTTTATACACACACACACACACACATACATTTTCACCAGATTTAAAGTGAGTCAGGCCCTCTAAATTATAAAAATGACACAAATGTCTCCACCAATAGTGTACTAAACACAATTCATTTTCCTTAATCCACACAAATTGCTATACAAAACTGTCTTTCACAACTTAGTGCCCAAAAATCCATGCTACAGCTTGTTTGTGAACATCATGCCATGAGAATGCCATCTCGACAGGACATGGTTTCTTGTCAAATGAGGAAGCTTCCAGTTGAGAGCTGACAGGTTTAATCCCAAACTCCAGCCAGCAGAATTCCCTCCATCTAATGTCAAGCCACCGCTTCACGTCGCTCATTAGTTGCCTGATTATGATAGCACACCGGTGTAACATTTAATCGAGGCTGACACCAGATTTGCCCCTGCTGCAAATCCCCCTCTGCCATGCAAATTGAGTTGTTTGAGTGTATGTGTGTGTATGTAAGGGGGGGGGGGGTGTTTGATATGGGGCTGCAGGCTCGGAAATGAAAGATTAGTGTGGAGATGAGACACAGGGGACGTCTGGCCTCTGCTCCCTGTACTGTGATTACAAAGACGCCTTCGGAGCGTTTGGTGTTTTCCACACAGAGCAAAAAACGGGCAGTGTGTTCAGGGCTGAGGGAGATGAAATGAAAAGTGCTTTTATCACTCCATCCCCAGTGAACATTTAAAATCAGAAAGTCTCTAGACAAAGTACGTGTTTACGGTACAGTGATGTACTAGACATGAAAGTTTCCGCTTTGCGTTATCATTAAAAACACAGTATTGTGCATGGCAGGCCAGAGGTTATCAATTTGTAAAGAAGTACTTATACATGCACAAAAGAGTGGAGGAACTATGACAACATGTTGTAGGCTAATCGGCTGCTAGTATAACACTGGTTGCCTCGATAAAATTCCCATAGGATTTTCCCATAGGCTTTTCGAAGATTGTAAATATTAAGCTCTGTGTTCAAACACAGTTCATTACACTTAGACCCCGTTTACACTAATACGTTTAGTTTTAAAACTGTGTTTTAGAATGAAAACGATCCGTGTCCACACTGGCGTTTCACCTAGCGTTTCTGAACAACTCTCCGTCTACATTACATCTCTGAAAACGCACATCATGTGACCACACACACACACGCTGTGGCATGCACTGCAGCATGCTATGAGCACATCTACCCGTATGAGACTGCAATCAGGCCAGCCGCTGTGCACATCGGACTATTCAAGGATCTACCGATCTAATCTCACTCTATTTGTTAACTGTGATATTTAATTCATCTGATTGTCTATATCTAACGACATATACCCCGTCTTTGGTCTTTTGAATCTATTACTTAGTAGTAATGTTATAGGCTCCGTTTTGTTATAAATATGCATGATTATGACACTCATATAAATATGTAGCTACAGGATGCCTCAACATTTTTGGTGTCTGTTAAGTTGTTAATATCAAAATGAAAATAGGCAGTTCCTTATATCACGTTTTCATTTTATTGTTTAGACAGTGAAACAACATGGGTGATGTGAATGAAGTTATAAAGTACACTGTTCCCTTTGAAAATTTACCCGACTTGTCCTCAGGAGTTTGTTTTCCATATCAAACTTGTGAAGTCTGAACTTACAAGGAGAGGATGCAACACTGAACTGTGTGTAGGCTACTTAATATTGAGGAAAAAGCCCCAATCAGCCCCGCCTGTTTTCAATGTCTTCGTTTTCCCCCGTCCGCACTGACACGGAGCAGCAGCGTGTTAGATTGAAAACAGCCCCTTCAGCAATTCCAAAACGCTCTGTCTTTGGCGCTTGAAAACTCCGGTGTAGTGTGGAAGGATGACTTAACCGTAGCAAAATTCATGCATATCAAAACGAAAACGTATTAGTGTAAACAGGGCCTTACACATTTTGTCCAACCAGATAATCCTCACACAAAAATACAACTTTAAGCACTTTTGGATCTTAAATGCAAACGCAAGAACTGAAAAGCTAACATTAGGCTATAAATAACTACAGCGCCTTCAGGGCGCGCGCCTTTGACGTCGGCACCACCCTGCTACAGATAACTTTTCTAGTTTATTTTTAGAAATATGGTCCTTGACAATGATTTACTCTCTCGGTTCCCTAAAATATAATTCACGCTATATTGGATTATAAAACAAAACATATTAGATTCAAAAACACATCTGTGGGAAATACATTTTGTTTTGTTTTACGGTTGTTTTAAAAGTTTTAAAACTGTATGTATAAATATGCCTACATAGTATTAGCATAAGACATATTTAAATGCATTTCGTCTATGTCTATGTAAATGTATTTTTTACACATTTATTCACACGTTTGCATTACTGAGAGCAGAAAAGAGACAGACTGCACTGGTAAGCAATGTCCCCATAATATAGTTTAATTAAAATAAAGAATCAACAAATTCTCGACAGTCTCTACAAGTGAAGGCATTATCTACACATAATATGAATTCCCAGTTAGAAAATACTACAAATATATAAAATACTATTCATGAAAAACTTAAATAACACAGATCCAAATGCCCAACGCAAGCAGGCATTCTTGCAGACTAGATCAGCTCGATAACATATAATGTCTCAGACACCGCCTGTAGTCCCATTTAGCAACCTGAGAGCAGCCTTTTTAAAGAAGCGTAACCAATTTAAAAACTCAAGAGTGTGATGTAACTGATGTGCTTTATGTTGTAGAATAAAACGTGAAAGTATCTTGAGTTTATGTTAGCCACAAACCTCATTTAAGCTATTTAACTGAAATCCCATTCAAAATACCTATTGACTTTGGGACGAGGGAACCGGAACTGCTAAAATGCAAATTTGCTTCTGGGTTTTTACATACAAATTGACGTCATAGTTCCTCCACTCTATGTCGACTGAGCATACTACATGCTTTACTATTTTTATAGTCACATGTTTATAGCATATAGTTTGTTTCAGATTATAATTGAAAAATGTGCCATTAGTCTGAAAACATTGAACATGTGTTACACTGTATAAAACGCTGGGCTCCACACAATAGATTTTTTTGTTGGGTCAACATGAAGGAATTAAGTTAATATTAACTTTTTTAATAGTTACTATTAACTTAATAGTTTTTACAAATTTAAGTGGATTGAACATAAAACAATTAAGTTGTCCCCAAAAAAACCCTCAAGAATTGTGTTCTTTCAGCTAATTTAAAATGAGTAGTTTTGACAAACAGCAAACATCATTTTTGAGTGTAATATAAAGCAGCGTAAATGAATGAATGAATGAATGAACAAATGAATGAAATGTAAGTTACTATTTTCTTGCTAAATATCAACAAAATTGGGAAGAGTACCTGTTTATACATTTTGATTTTAAAATGTTACAATTTATTTATTTAAAAGATTAAATCATTGTCAAAATTATCCCCAAACCAAATGTAAATGCTGTATTATACTACACTGTAAAAAAAGTTAAAAAAAATAAAAAATACAACAGTAATAGTATGCTTCCTGGGGTCCGTTCTTTATACATGGATCACTCAATTAGCTGGATTTGGTTATTGATGGTTTGACACGATCCAGAATTGTTTCATTCTTCAAAACTTATCTGAGAGTTGATGTCAAAGCAACAGGTCTGGTAGCTTAAACCTGCTCGGGAGCAGGCTTATTTCATATAAACAGGATTAGATCGGGCAATTTCAAGCAAGGGTAATACTGAAAAAGTATGTACCGAATTCTGATATTTTCTTACAGTAGTTTTATGTACACTTGGGAAAATAGTAAATAGTTAAAAAATATATATATTTTTATAGTTATTTTTATTAATATGGATTTTTTTAGATCCAAATACATACAATTTGAAGATATCAGCCATAGTACAATGTGTGTATAATAATAAACATGCATATCGTCTGACTTTCTTTTTTTTTTAAGAAATAATAGTTTATGCAGTCATGCATATATTTTGACAGCTAATATGACTGTGATTTGATGCTTCGCAGAAAGGTGCAGACACCTTTACTGATATCGGAATGCTTTTTTTGATGCAAGATAAATTTTAAGTATTAATAAAAATATAATTCCAGTTATTCTTTATGGCAATTAAGAAACTCAAATGGGCCTAGGCGACTATAATAAAGAAAACCCGCTATAACTGTAAAACTTGCTAAATAATCTTGACACATGAAAGTGTAAAGCATGCAGTCCACGACAAAAGTGGAAAGCTATTGCATATCATATTTAACAAACTGTTTCCTATGAATGTTATGTAATTTCGCTCACATGGATAATTGAATATTAATTTTTTTTTTTAACAGTCCATGCCAATAGCTGTCACTTTATAAAGAAATGCTACGCTTTCTTTGGTTTTCCAGTACTTACACATACTTATAGACTGAACACATAATGTGCTTTACTGTTTCATAAAGACACACGTTTGTAGTTTATTCTTACTTCGAAACCTTTTTTTTTTAAGTTTGCATTTTTAAGCCAACTGCGGTCAAGAAAATAAACTAATTTTGTTTCTGTGTTTAACTTAAAAAGGTAGTCTGAAAACAAATTTCCTACTACAAAACAGGTAAAAAATTTTTTTTTAATAATTATTTTCCTGTTAAATATCCTCTAGATTAAGAAAATGATCAGTGTAGTTTCAAAATAAAAAAAATAATAAATAAAAATCCTGATCCTTCAAGGACAGGCTTGAATGCAGGACATTTCTTTTCCTCCTACCCTTTTCTGTTCTGTGAGATTGATGGGTAGGTGTTTGATAGATAGGTTTGGGGATCAAATATTATGGGTTGCCTGTACAAAGACGTGTTATCAAAGTGCAGTCTGCAAACCTTTTCTTCATATTTGAAGACTTTAAGGCATTTCAGCAGTACTTTTTCCAGTCAAGGCACATTATATTTACATCCTGGTCTCATACTTGACATACAGTAAACTACAACAACTCAATGTTTTGTCTGTCAGTCATTAAAGCTATCAGTCTTTATGATCTGTTGCTGTGCAAAAGTAACACCTGTATATGTGACAAATATCATAAAAGACTCATTATCCACAGTAATTTTTGCAGATTACGTTTCAATATGTAACAGCTTTTAACAACACTTGTTTATCGTGGGAAAAATACATACCATACAATAAATAATAATCATATTACCTACATTTTATTATTAAATCTTATTATATAATTCATTTATTGACGAACGAGGGCATCCATACTGAAGTCACCTTGTCATGGATTGGTCAGGCTCTCACGACCCCCACTCACGAAGATCACCATCACCTGACTTCTAATGAGCACACAGCTGCATCACATTCACGAGCACCAGATAAAAGCACAGCACTCCAGTCGCTCATTGTCCGGGCTCGTCTCGACGAAAGCGGACAACTGAGCGACCACTCAGCGTAGTCATCCTCAGCTAAAACAAACGATTTACTTACCTGTTCTCTTTGTATTCCTCCTAGTCTTCCTGGTCCTCCCGAATCGTCCTGTCTTCCAGTCCTTCCAAGTCTGTGTCATCCTCTGTCAGCTGTATCTGGTGTGTGCTGTCCATCCTCGTGTATTCCTGTTACCCAGCCACGGAGGAAAAGACCCCAACATCATTCCTGATCCTCCTGGCTATCCTTCATGTGCTCCTTGTTGTCATTTAATAAACACCCTAACGTTTCCTTACCTCTGTCTCCTGTCCGCTTCATAACAGAAGCCCGGACCTATAACGACGACAACATGAGCACCCCCGATCACCTTCAAGAGCTGGTGGACCAGTTGAAGCGGATTCTACAGCCACCAGCTCCACTTTCCAACGCACCACCAGCACCGAGCACTTCCGCCTCCACAGTTTCTTCTTCGGCCCTTCCTTCCAGTCCCATGGCCCGACCAGCGCCCTACTCAGGCGGAGCGGGGGAGTGCAATGGTTTTCTGTTACAATGTTCCCTTCATATTCGAAATGCAACCTTCTCTATATCCCACAGATAAGTCGAAGATCGCCTACATCGTATCTCTACTCTCTGGACCTGCACTTAAATGGGCTGAGACGATCTGGAACCAAGCCGGGCCGGTCATGAATTCCATCACTACCTTCACGGAGTATTTCAAAGAGGTGTTTGGACGTTCTGATGGGGAAGTAGCCGCTGGAGAGCAGCTGTATCATCTAAAGCAAGGTACTCTATCTACACAGGAATATGCTCTCCGGTTTCGCACTCTAGCAGCTGCAAGTGGATGGAATGAGAGATCGTTGTTGACCACGTACCGGCTCGGCTTGGAACCCACTCTCCGAATCCAACTGGCCACATTAGATGATACAATGGGTCTGGAGAGATTCATCCAACATTCTCTCCGATGTTCCGATCGTCTCCGTTCCTATCAACAGGACACCATCACCCCCTCGTCTGCACTCCTCCAATCGCCTGAGTCAACAGCCTCTCCAGAACCAGAACCCATGATAATAGAGTCTGGAAGACTGACATCAGCGGAACGACAGAGGAGGCTGACCCGGGGTCTGTGTCTATACTGCGGTGTCAGTGGACACACCCGTATGGAGTGTCCCCTTCGTCCCATTCGGACTTCAGTGAGTGTATTCAGTACGAATATTGAACAATGTAAACCACTTACTACCACCGTACAAATAACTACTGCCTCTATTTCTCTCCTTGTCACAGCCCTCATCGACTCCGGGTCAGCAGGGAACTTCATCTCCCAATCCCTCTGTCGTCAACTCCACCTCCGTACTGAGGCGTCCTCGCATATATACCAGATACAACCGATAACCCAGTGCACTCGATCTTCGACCCGTATCCATCGACAATGCGAAGACATCCTTCTTCAAGTGGGGTTGTTACATCAAGAGAGGATTCAATTTCTGGTTCTGGAGGGTGCAAATATGGACATCATTCTAGGGCGCCCGTGGCTGGTGAAGCACGATCCCATCATCTCTTGGGGCACAGGAGAGATAAAGAAATGGGGATCTGGATGTACACCTGCCTGTTTTCCAAATCTCCCTCTTCAAGGTCGGAACCCCATTTCTTTGTTGCAACATCGGTCGAGAGCCCTCCTGAGAAGCAGTCTATCCACATTCCTAAGGAGTACAGCTCCTTTCATGATGTCTTCTGCCCCAAGAGAGCTTCCCAGCTACCGCCGCATCGGCCATGGGACTGCGCGATCGACCTAGTTCCAGATGCCCAGTTGCCAAGAGGTAGGATCTACCCGCTCTCGCTTCCAGAGAATCAGGCAATGGAAGATTACATAAGGGAGGCTCTGAGTCAGGGGTACATACGTCACTCAAAATCACCAGCCGCCTCAAGCTTCTTCTTTGTGGCCAAGAAGGACGGAGGGCTGCGTCCATGCATCGACTACAGGGTCCTAAATAACGGTACAGTAAAATACCGATATCCCCTTCCTCTGGTACCAGCCGCTTTGGAACAGCTCCGAGAAGCTAAAGTCTTCACTAAATTGGACCTCCGCAGCGCGTATAATCTGATAAGAATACGTGAGGGGGACCAATGGAAGACAGCATTCGTGACCCCTACTGGCCACTATGAATATGAGGTCATGCCTTACGGTCTGGTCAACGCCCCCTCCGTATTCCAAAACTTCATTCATGAAGTCCTCCGGGAGTTTCTTCACCACTGTGTAATAGTGTACATAGATGACATCCTCATTTACTCCCGGAGTGAGGCCGAACATCGCCAACACGTTGCGGAGGTCCTACACACATTGAGAGAACATCACCTCTACCTCAAAGCGGAGAAATGCTCATTCCACCAGAAGTCGATTCATTTCTTGGGATACATCATTGACCAAACCGGTATACGTATGGATGGGAAGAAAATTGAGGCTGTTCTATCCTGGTCAGAACCCACTTCCATTAAGGAGCTCCAGAGGTTTCTTGGGTTTGCTAACTTTTATAGACGGTTTATCAAGGACTACAGCAGGATTACATCACCTCTCACTAATCTCCTCAAGGGTAAACCCAAAGGACTGGAGTGGACCAAAGAAGCAGCCGCAGCCTTCCGCCTTCTTAAGAAGGAGTTCACAAGGGCCCCACTCCTGACTCATCCTGACCCAAATCTTCCTTTCGTGGTGGAAGTGGACGCATCCACCACCGGCGTCGGGGCAGTATTATCTCAACATCATGATACACCGCCCCGACTGCATCCCTGTGCCTATTTCTCTCGGAAGTTGAGCCCGGCGGAGCAGAATTACAGCATAGGAGACAGGGAGCTTCTAGCAATCAAGCTAGCCTTGGAGGAGTGGCGTCACTGGTTGGAGGGAGCCAAACATCCGTTCCAGGTGATCACAGATCACAAAAACCTCCAATACATCAAAGAGGCCAAGAGACTATGTCCACGTCAAGCCAGATGGTCACTTTTCTTCTCACGTTTTGATTTCTCCATTTCCTATCGTCCAGGACCCAAGAATCTAAGAGCAGACGCTCTCTCTCGTTTACACGAGCATCACGATCATGAAGAACTCCCAACGAAGATTCTTCCCGAACACATCTCCATTTGTCCGATCACCTGGAACGCTCCTCCAGTCGCTGCCACTCCGGAAGCCCCTGCTCCGCCGGGATGCCCTCCTCATCGGCAGTTCATACCACCTGAACACCGGGTAGATCTGATCCACTCCTTACATACCTCGCTAGGCACTGGACATCCAGGGATCAACAATACTCTCTCGCTAGTATCCCAACGATTCTGGTGGCCAAACATGGCAAGGGATGTGAGGCAATATGTTCAGGGCTGTAAGGACTGTGCCCAATCCAAGAGCCCACGTCATCTACCCGCTGGAAAGCTCCATCCCTTGCCGATTCCGAACCGTCCCTGGTCACACCTAGGAGTGGACTTTATCACTGACCTCCCTTCGTCAGAAGGTAATACCTGTATTCTAGTCATAGTAGATAGATTCTCAAAGTTTGTCAAACTAATCCCTCTGAAAGGTCTTCCCACAGCCTTTGAAACTGCCGACAATATCTTTAATCAAGTCTTCAGGTCATTTGGTATTCCAGAAGATATTGTGTCGGACAGAGGTCCACAGTTCATCTCACGTCTATGGAAAGCCTTCTTCAAGCTCCTAGGTGTGGCCGTCAGCCTCTCTTCTGGATATCATCCCCAAACCAACGGGCAGACAGAGAGGAAGATTCAGGAGGTGGGACGGTTCCTGAGGACCTTCTGCAGTGGTCACCAGAACTCCTGGAGCCAGTATTTGGGCTGGGCAGAATATGCCCAAAATTCACTGCGGCAACCCTCCACCGGACTCACGCCATTCCAGTGCGTCCTGGGCTTCCAACCACCGCTCTTTCCCTGGGATGGCGAACCATCTGATGTCCCCGCAGTGGATCACTGGTTCCGGGAGAGCGAGAGAGTCTGGGACGAGGCTCATCAACATCTGCAGAGGGCAGTCCGTCGAAGCAAGGTAACCGCCGATAGGAGAAGGTCTGAAGAACCCAGATACACACCCGGACAAAAGGTGTGGCTATCCACCCGGGACATACGCATGCGACTGCCCTCTCGCAAGTTAAGTCCCCGATTTGTTGGTCCCTTCACCATCGTGGAACAGGTTAACCCCGTCACCTACAAACTACAATTACCCTCTCACTACCGTATTCACCCTACATTCCACGTATCACTCCTGAAACCCTATCACGATCCTGTTCTTCCCTCCACAGAGCCTGACCACGAAGAGGAACCCCCTCCTCCACTGCTCCTAGAAGAAGGAGCCGTCTACGCAGTGAAGGAGATCTTGCGTTCCCGACGTCGTGGTGGCCAGTTGGAGTACCTGGTGGACTGGGAAGGGTACGGCCCCGAAGAAAGGACATGGGTTCCCAGAGCTGATATTCTCGATCCTAGTCTCATGGTGGAGTTTCATGAGAGCCACCCTGAGTTCCCAGCGCCTAGAGGCAGAGGGAGACCACCACGGCGTCGGAGGTGTCGGCCCTCAGGAGCGGGCCCTGGGGAGGGGGGTACTGTCATGGATTGGTCAGGCTCTCACGACCCCCACTCACGAAGATCACCATCACCTGACTTCTAATGAGCACACAGCTGCATCACATTCACGAGCACCAGATAAAAGCACAGCACTCCAGTCGCTCATTGTCCGGGCTCGTCTCGACGAAAGCGGACAACTGAGCGACCACTCAGCGTAGTCATCCTCAGCTAAAACAAACGATTTACTTACCTGTTCTCTTTGTATTCCTCCTAGTCTTCCTGGTCCTCCCGAATCGTCCTGTCTTCCAGTCCTTCCAAGTCTGTGTCATCCTCTGTCAGCTGTATCTGGTGTGTGCTGTCCATCCTCGTGTATTCCTGTTACCCAGCCACGGAGGAAAAGACCCCAACATCATTCCTGATCCTCCTGGCTATCCTTCATGTGCTCCTTGTTGTCATTTAATAAACACCCTAACGTTTCCTTACCTCTGTCTCCTGTCCGCTTCATAACACACCTGATCATCCATGAATACTGTTTACTTTCCCAATGTTCAAATATGCCCACTTAACTGCAAGTAGATGAAGGTGCAGCTATCTTGCAGCGAGGGTTTTGTGTCTTTAATGAACTAAGACAGTTTGCATTAATTGAAAAGACGTCGCGTCTTCAGTTTTGTGCTTAGCACGCTTTGCACTCACACTACCACTGCGTACCGCGCAAAAGCTCAACTGAACAGCGCTCTGGCACACCTTTTCCAAAGAGCTTGGAATGACCAAGAGGCAACACTCAATAGAACGTTCTATTGCAACTACAGCGCCCAGCAACAGCCCCGAATTTCGCCATTTTGGAGTGAAAGCGATCGGCTGTCCATTGGATCTTATTGCTGTTGCGATGGCAAGCAGCTGCTTTATTTTTTATTTATTTACTCAAAAATCTCATTAAAGCTGAGATACAACCTGAAAGACGACAATACAACACTTACTATCACAATCGTCAGCACTTTTAATAGTTTATTTTACAGACTTATAATATGCTGTTGTTCTATTGGAACTTTCTTTCCAAAATGGCTGCCGCGCCATCTAGTGGCTGTTTCCTAAATCGCACTAGAGTGTCGCCTCTTGGTCATTCTATGCTTGTTGCCTTGCTCGTGGCCAGGGCCAGCCAACTGAACCGTGGCTGGGCCTGATTCAGAGCACTCACACTTGCCAAACGAACCGGGAACCGAGAATGCACGTTTCGGATGGCATAGTGTAAGTGCACCCTTAAGCTATTGTGTTTTTTATTTTAAAATGCTCAACTTTTGCTATGGTTATGGTTGCTACAGTTTTCATTCATTCATTCATTTTCTTGTCGGCTTAGTCCCTTTATTAATCTGGGGTCGCCACAGCGGAACGAACCGCCAACGTATCCTGCATTTGTTTCACGCAGCGGATGCCCTTCCAGCCACAACCCATCTCTAGGAAACATCCACACACACTCACTCACACTCATACGCTACAGACAATTTAGCCTACCCAATTCACCTGTACCACATGTCTTTGGACTGTGGGGGAAACCGGAGTCCCCGGAGGAAACCCACGCGAATGCAGGGAGAACATGCAAACTCCACACAGAAACATCAACTGACCCAGCCGAGGCTCGAACCAGCGGCCTTCTTGCTGTGAGGCGACAGCACTACCTACTGCGCCACTGTGTCACCTTACTACAGTTTTCAACCCTCAAAAACAGTTTAATACTGTAGAAATCACTGCAGTCCCTGTATTTTTGTTGCTGTTGTTTTCAATGATGTACTGCACTTAATTATTTTGTAAAAATAAACATGCACTTATAATCAAAACATTCCCTTCTTCCAAAATGACTTTTTATCTCAAAAGGCATTACCCCTAATAATTGGAGTCATTATTATTCACAGCGTGGATCAACCAAAAATCAGGAATTTGATAGGATTCCTTTTCTAGCTCGTCAAGACTAATGGTCATGTGACCTTTACAGTATGTTGAGTTTTATTTCGTTTTTGTGACATCACAAGTTCAAAGAAACCAAGATGGCAGAAATTGTGTCTTGTATCTTTTCTTTATACTAAAATGACACAAAGTTTAGTGTTTTTTTTATGTGAATATACAAGCAATTATGGAAAAAACGTTATGGATGTGACATTTGCAGTGAAAACTCAAAACATAAATTCACATAGAAAGTATATGTTGAGTTTATATTGAAACAAGTATTTTCTAGATTTTAAATGAGGAAAATAAACATGTGTTGTGGATGTGACAAAAAAAGTCTGCGAGTTTACAGTATAGGGGAATTACCAACCTACGTCACACGGGTTCAACCACGCATACCGGTTGCAAATAAAAACCGGTTGCAATAGCAAACAAATCTTGTTGTGCGGTAAGATGCCAAAATAGAGTCTAAAGTCCAAAAGTAGTAAACTAAAATTTTACCGTACACCACACTGCTTTTAATGTCAACCACAGACATCTTTGGCTAACACCTATCAGAAGAACTAAATGGAGTGAGGACTTAATTAAAAATGCTTGACTCCATGCTTGAGTTCACACTATGCTGAATCATACACATTGCGCGTTTTTGATTGCAGCAATGATTTCAGCAAAAACAGTTAAATATGGTTCATTAAACTGCAGACACTGGATGCTAAGAATTAAATGTAAAAATGTATGTTCACAAACCCTGCCATACAGATGCGGTTCGTTGTCAGAATGCAGTTGTTTTGCTTGTTGATGATTACCCAGGCCTTGTATAGCTCAGGCTTCTTTCCTTGTCTTTAACTAGGCAGAGCCTTGGTTTTTAGCACTACAAAGTTTTGAATCTGGTAATCATGGAACATTATTTCTGGCACATGACCACACAGAACAAAATTGTAGGCATCCAAAGACTTGTAGGACTTTACATTCTCTCTTGTAAAATAACTTGGAGTTGGCCATTTCATCTTATCCGGTATCCTTTGGGAGGGTGCTATCGCAAATGGACCTGTCAGACGAACGCTGCTAACTTTAACGTTAATTTTGCTGAATAACTGTGCTTATCACTGGGTGACAAGCTGTTATATACACTGAAAGCATTATGTAGATAATATATATATAATATGTCATCAATATAACGTATCTCTAATACAACAAAAAACACTGTACTGCATTGGATCTCATTCCCTCTCTGTAAGTGCTCCTGGGTTTTATCTGCAACCTCGCTGCGCACGCAACCACAAACCAGTAATTCACCTGTACAACATACTTTGTAGAAATTCTGTGAATTAAACTGCACAACCCACAATAAATAATGCTAATCAAAAGGATACAAGTTGGCTCTCTATAGATCTAAAATGATTGATTTTATTTTATTTGACATTTTTTGCATTAATGAGGAAAAAGCTGGGTTATGGACATGACACCTCTCTGTTATGGATGTGACCGATGTGAAATTGGCACTTGTATGACTTTGGTAAATCAAATATAATTGTTTGAAAACATTGACAGAGACGATTTTGAGTATTTTTACAGTACTGTGAAATACAAGCCTAAGCAGACAACACAGAAAGGGTTTCACTATTTTGGTGAAAACTTTATTTTTTATGGGAATGCTGATATTTACAGTTGAAGTCAGAATTATTAGCCCCCCCTGTTTATTTTTTCCTCTCAATTTCTGTTTAACAGAGAGAAGATTTTTTGTCAACACATTTCTAAACATAATAGTTTTAATAACTCGTTTCTAATAACTGATTTCTTTAATCTTTGCCATGATGACAGTAAATAATATTTGACTAGATATTTTTTAAGATACTTCTATACAGCTTAGTGATATTTAAAGACTTAACTAGGTTAATTAGAGTAATTAGGCAAGTTATTGTTCACGGTGGGCCATTTATATGAATACACCTTAATAAAATTGGAATGGTTGCTGATTTTAACGTCCTGTTTGTGGCACCTTAGTATATGTGAGGGGGCTCATGAAAGAATAAAGTTACGTTAAAAGCAAGCACACCATTGTTATTGTTGTGAAATTCCCAATAAGTGTGACATGTCACATGACCCTCTTCCAATTGAAAAAACAAAAGTTGGATCCAAGATGGTGACTTCAAAATGGCCACCATGGTCACCACCCACCTTGAAAAGTTTGCCCCCTCACATATACTAATGTGCCACAAACAGGATGTTAATATCACCAACCATTCCCATTTTATTAAGGTCTATCCATATAAATGGCTCACCCTGTATATTGATGGTTTGTACTGTAGACATTCATCCGCATGTCTTTGGACTGTGGCGGAAACCGGAGCACCCGGAGGAAACCCACACCTTCCGCAGGGAGAATATGCAAGCTCCACACAGAAACGCCAACTGACCCAGCTAATGCACCTTCTTGCTGTGAGGCGACAGCACTATCTACTGCGCCACTGTGTCGCCCTGTACTGTAAACAATCAAAAAAAAAATAAAAATAGCTTAAGGGGCTAATAATTTTGACCTTAAAATGTTATTTAAAAATTTCAAAACTGCTTTCATTCTAGCCGAAATAAAACAAATTAGAATTTCTCCAGAAGAAAAAATATTATCAGACATACTGTGAAAATTTCCTTGCTCTCTTAAACATAAATTGGGAAATAATTAAAAAAGGAAAAAAAATCAAAAGTGGGCTAATAATTATGACATCAAATATGGAATTGCTCATACACACACACACACATTTTTTTTAAAAAAGAGGAATGCCCCCAAACCCCACCTGTAAACCCAACTGTCATTGATAGATGAGCAAATTCATATAAATCAGTGACTAAATCAAAAAGTCATAATGCCATGATTGTGTTTGTTCTTCATAACACATACACTACTCGCCTATAGTTAACAGCTTTACAGTTTGAACATAAGAATATTTTAAAACATATAATATATGCACTAACCATGTAAGAGTGCAGGAACATGCAAGAGGCAGATCCACATGGAAATCAAACACAAACACTATCTCACAAAGACAAAACAACGAACGACAAACAAGAAGTGAAACACAGGGGACTTAAATACAAGAAAACAAGGATGCGCGGACAATCAATATCACCATAGGAACAAAAGATGGAGGAGCAAAAATACAACAATACACCAGACATGAGATGTAAATCATGACAAACCAAATTTTATGGAAGCTTACAAAAAAAGTAATTTTTTTCCGCAATAGGAATGTTATTTTAAACGATATATTTTTATTAAAACCCTTTTTGGTCAATTTGGCATCATTTCGCCGGTGAAATCATTAAATGGGTAGATTTCAGGAATCTCCTACTTAGAGCAACCCCCTACTCTTCCTGTAACACCTGTTTTCATCACTCCCTCCTTTCATTCTGTAATGATAGCAGAAGCCTTGAGCACAGCCAGAGCCAGGACGTGTGTCGTCCTCACCCCCCTCCTATCAGTAAACATTTCATTTCCTTGTCCTGTCAGTAGCGTCTTTGCCCTGTGCTTGTTGGCAGGGCCCCTAATCTGAAACACAAACTAACTTTGGTAGATTAGCCACTTCATCTTCCTCTTCTCATTGAGGACACTGTTGTCGCCCCCCGCCTCGAGTTATGCTGTTCCCATTCGACAAACTCAGCTGAGCCACTCCAGTCGGGACCCGCTGTGTTTGTCATCCTCCCAGTTCGTTTACCCAAGTCATTGTCTGTTTTTAAAATGGCTCTAATGATGAGACACAGCAGGCGAAAACACAGCTTTTTTCATGCATCTCTCAATTTCATCAGTTCTTTTTATCAGTCTAAAGGAAAGGAAACACAAGTTATTATTTCAAGCGTTTCTTTTTTCACACTTTGTTCATTTGTGTCAGTAGATTTTAATTACAATACACATGTTTTGAAGCTTTTTTTGCGTTAAATATACACTTCAACAGCACTAAGTTACACCAAACCTCACACATTTATTCCCATCTATATTCTGAAGAGTTTTACAGAGGGATAGTTCATACAGAATTTGCCTGATTATACAGTATACGAGAAGGCAAAACTAGCCCTTCTAAATTCTTTTTCAATTATTTCCCAAGTGCTGTTTAACAAAGAGAAGATATTTTTATTCATTCATTCATTTTCTTTTCAGCTTAGTCCCTTTATTAATCAGGGGTCTCTCAGCGGAATGAACCGCCAACTTATCCAGCATATGTTTTATGCAGCAGATGCCCTTCCAGCCGCAACCCAACACTGGGAAATACCCATACACACTCATTCACACACATACACTATGGTCAATTTAGCTTATTCAGTTCACCTATAGGGCGTGTCTTAGAACTGTGGGGTAAACCGGAGCACCCGGAGGAAACCCACCCAAACATAGGGAGAACATGCAAACTCCACACAGAAATGCCAATTGACCCAGCCAGGGCTCGAACCAGCGACCTTCTTGCTGTGAGATGATTTTGCTACCCACTGTGTTACTCTATTTTTCATGTTTAAACTTACTAATTTTGATAAATAGTTTCTTTTGTCTGTGTCATAGTATAAAATATTTTACTATTAATTTAGCAAGATGATCAGCTTACACTGCGATTCTTTTTTTTTTTTAATTCCAGCCAAACTAAAGGAAATACGACTTCACTTAGAAGAAAAATATAATAGTAAATCTTGTGCATATTTCCCTTTCCTGTTTTCCTTTTAAACATACATTAATTTTCTTTTCGGCTTAGTCCCTACATTAATCTGGAGACGCCACAGCGGAATGAATCGCCAAATTATCCAGCATATGTTTTATGCAGCGGATACCCTTCCAGCTGCAACCCATCACTGGTAAACAACCATACACACTCATTCACAGACACACTACACTTTCAGAAAAAAAAGTGGTAGTGTTGTACCAAAGAAGGTACAAACTCTTGTCACTGGGGTAGTACCTTTTCATAGAACAGAATTTTACCTTTAGACAAAGAAACAAATTTGTACCATTGCAGTTTGTACATTTAAGGACATGATTTGTACCGTGGGAAACCAAAACGTACCTTTGTTTTTTAAAACCTGCAGATACAATATTGACCTTCATCAAAGGTACAAATCTGATCCATGAAGGTATCGCTACAGTGACAAGACACTTTGTACCGTAACAGTACCAAATGTGTTCCTTCAAAAACTATTAAAAGGCATTTTGCTACAGTACATCCAAAATGTGTCAATTTACTTTCAGTAAATATAAAACATCAAATACATTTATTAAACAATTTTTTTTAAAGTTTCTTTTTGTGTAAATGCACCTTTTCCATTTAAAGAATAAAAAATAGTTTCACATAAATCCAAATATCTATTTTTCACAAAAATGTTACAGAAATACATTCTCCCATGTACAATATAAAACATTTTTTTTCTCCAATTGTCACACACCTTTGTAATCACTTAAAAGTTCATTTAATTTATTCATTCATTCATTCATTATCTTTCTGGCTTAGTCCCTTTATTAATCTGGGGTCGCCACAGCGGAATGAACCCCCAACTTATCCAGCACGTTTCACGCAGCGGATGCCCTTCCAGCCACAACCCATCTCTGGGAAACATCCATACATACTCACTTACACTAATACACTACAGACAATTTAGCTTCTCCCACGCGAACGCAGGGAGTTTTACAATTCGTTTTACAATACTAAAATGTCTGCATGAACACTCTGCATGTGCATTAATTAAACTTTATTTATCAGAAAATGCTCACTAAATGTTTATTAAAAATGCCTTAAGTGTTTAATTTACAATACAATATAGTATTTTATGGTTTACCAGATGTTTTGTACTATAGAACTTAATAATGAATGTTTATGAGTTTCTTTAAACATATGCTTTCAAACGATGATTCATGTTTTAACATTGAAATTATTCGTTAAATCTCTTTGTCTTTCCAGTCATATTTATTTTCATAGATATTGTAATAAAGGAGTTGTCCAATGCTTATGTACCTTTTTTATGAGAACAATTGTGTACCTTCATTTTAGTTATACGATAAAAGGTACAGAACAGTATCATAAGAGGTCTTTTCTGTAACAAATAAGGTACATCTTTTACAAAGGTATAATAGTGTACCTTAAGGAACATTATTTGTACTACCGTGTACCTTTTTTTCTGAGAGTGTACAGACAATTTAGCTTACCCAATTCACCTATAGTGCATGTCTTTGGACTTGGGGAAACCAGAGCACCCGGAGGAAACCCATCAAACATGGGGAGAACATGCAAACTCTACACAGAAATGCCAACTGACCCAACGGAGTCGAACCAGCAACCTTCTTGCTGTGAAGCGATTGTGCTACCCACTGCACCACTGTGACACCCCTTTTTAAACATCACTTGGGAAAATATTTTAAAATAAAACAAATCTCATAGGAGGAATAATAATTTTATTATTGTACATTTTATTCGAAAAACTGTGAAAATGTATATTTAATCAATCTGTTCACAATAAAGGCAGCATGGTGGCTCAGTGGTTAGCACTGTCGCCTCACAGCAAGAAGGTCGCTGGTTCGAGTCCTAACTGGACCAGTTGGCTTTTCTGTGTGGAGTTTGCATGTTCTCCAGGTGCTCCGGTTTCCCCCACAGTCCAAAGATGTGTTATAGGCGAATTGGATTAACTAAATTGGCTGTAGTGTATTTGAGTGTGAATGGGTGTTTCCCAGTACTGGGTTGTGACTGGAAGTGCACCAACTGCGTAAAACATATGCCAGAATAGTTTCCAGGTCATTCCACCATGGTGACCTCTGAATATAGACTAAGATTTTCAAAATCCCAAATATGTCAAAGCCTTTTGCTCTAATATGTCTACACACACAAAAAAATGAATTTTTGCAATGTTTGCTAGAAATGTATGCAAAATTAGAGCAAATCTAATAAAAGAATGCCTCATTCGCACATTTAAACAAGCCATTAAAAAATATAATACAATAAAAGTAAGCAATTCTTAAAAATAGTTGTAATTTTCCCAAAACTGAAAATTCTGCCACTATTTAATCACCCTTTACTTGTTTCGAAGAAAGCTGGAAACCTGCAACAATTGACTTCCATAGTATTTGTTTTTGTTTTGTTTGTTTTTTTTTCTATGGAAATAAATGGTTACGTGTTTTCAGCTTTTTTCAAAACATCCATAACAGAATACAGCAACATACAAAGGCTTGGAACCAGTTGAGAGTGAGTAAAAGTGAGACCCTTTAATGTAATCAACATCCGGTCAGCTGGCTAAGTATTGCAATTTACCCAATTCACCTTCAGTGTAAGAAAACATCTTACTGGATGTCTCATATCATCGACTTGGAATTATAAGGTTCTGCGTTCTAAATGGTTTTGAGATATTGAGCATCACATTTTTTGCATTCTATATAGCAAACTGTATGCGTGTAACAGTTCTCTTTCATACATTAACATGACAGAGACCATAAATGTTCTCTAAATGTAAATTATCAACATTTTCTTAAATTTGCAAATTGGGGTAAAAAAAGGGGCAAATGCAGATATAACCTAATCCTAAAAAGTAACTTTCTGCTTGGAATTATAAGATTCTATCAGGCAAATAATTCACTGAAGTATTACTTTTTAAGAAATAAAATCAGACTGCTTATTAATGAAAAAATGGTGTTGTAACAATGTGTTGATGTTTAAGAAAGTTTTTTTTTTTTTTTGCTTCTATAACAATTATTTAATGTTTTAGGACGAATATTTTTTCTTGTTCAAATCAATCATATAAGGCTGTGTTAAATATTTTGTCCAGTGCAGCTGTTAATTTTATGTAATTAATATGAAATATATTTCGAGAGGATCACGTGCTTATGATTGATTGCACCTGGCCCTGGATTATCCAATTTATGATTCACCAATCAGACGACTCCTAAGCCACTATAAATGCCCTAGGATTCATACCACAGCCATCTTCGTTTTGAAGAATCCCCCCTTCCATCCCTACTCCTCCTTTCCTAGATGGGTGGCACGGTGACCCAGTGGTTAGCACTTTTGCCTCACAGCAAGAACGTCTTGTTTCTGGTCATTACCAAACCAGCCAATGTTTCTGTCCGGAGTTTGCACGTTCTCCCCGTGCTTGCGTGGGTTTCCCCCGGGTCCCCCGGTTTCCTCCCACCATCCAAAAACATGCAACTTAAGTCAATTGATTAATTCAAATCGCCACCATAGACATGCACTTAGTAAGTAGTTATCTCTTAAGAGCAATCACTATCTGTTCATTAGCTTCTACAGCAGGAGAGTTCTCGAGTTCTACCTGAGCTCAAACTCCCCTCTCGCCTTGCAACAGGAGGAAGCCCCGGGCTCGAGGATCTTATGAGCTCAGGGCTCTCTCCCGGGACAGCATGCAAAACAAGCTTTATAATCAATCATCAGCTAACTCTTGAAATATGAATTATTGAAGTATATTTATTGAATTATACGCCCCATGAATTAGTATTTGTCTTTCAAGGCTTAATGTCAAATTTAAAGACTTTAAAATAAAACAGACAATGAGCGAATGAGTTTAATAAACACAAAAAAATGTTTTACTGACTATAAATACACAAATAATTAATATTTTACATTTAATATTTTATATTTTTTAATAACTGTTTCTTTTTCAACAATGTAAAATGTAACATCTCAATGTCCTAAAATGCTTCTAAATCATCACATTTACACACGTCCTTTCAGTTTCAGGTTTCATCTCAGTTTTACGTGATGTGGCATTATTTAGTTGACTCTGATTTTGTGTGATTTTGTTTTTCTGGTCTTTCCCACTGTCAACGGAACAATCCGGTCAAATGACAAAAAAGCTGATCCTGATTGGCCCTCGTGCATGCATTCGAAAACTTATAGGAACCTTATAGAGCCAAGCTGGAGTTCGACTTTGTAGATAAAACCTTTTTTGTTTTTTAAATAAAGACTTAAAATGTAAACAACATTAAAAAACATCACATAATGTAAATAAGTTGTCATTTAATAAGAATATGTCAATAACACCATTTTTGATAAATGTCAGATAGAACCTATAATTCTAAGATGACGATATGTTAGTGACGATTGCTTGCATTCCTGCCTATGTTTATCAGTGAAGCCTAAACCTCAGTCACCATCGTCCCTCTGTGCTGATGATGGAGCCAAATTACATTTGCATACTGTAACTCAACATAGCTCAACAGAACTAAATTACAATCCCTTACAACTGCAATTAAACTGGGAAAACAGCCAGCGCCGAGCTCTCTCGCTCTCTCTTGGAAGAGCTGTTTTTGTTCTTTATTTTCTTCTCTCTTTTATGAGAGACAATGAATCCTGGTGCGGATCCGCAGCTACCTGTTTTTACACGTCCCCTCCTTCCTCGAAACACCTGTGCGCAGTGGTTGTCTCATTGTTTTTCTCATCGAGCTCATAAAGCTCGAGAGACCAAAGAAACGACAGCAGGAGGCCGCACTGACTCATTCCTCCTTTCTGGCGCCACCACTTAAAAACACTGCTCATGTGATGCAGAGGACTTGAGTTTCCAGATGCTAATCGTGCCTGTCACCATAAATTCAGCAGGTTTGGCTCGGGGCAACCGCAAGTATGTGAAATGCTCTTCAGTTACACAGGCCGACAGGTTTCTGACATTAAAGCAACATCTTGTGTAGTTTTAATGTACTGTTTTTTTTTTTTTTTTACTTTTTGGTGGTGAATGATGTCTGGCAGATGTCAGGTTTTGGTTTCAATAATTTACATTGTTCATACCTGACATTTGAAGGCTTTATTCTGCAGCTTCTAAATAAAATGTTACAGTAATTGCATAATCAGAACTAATATGCAAATCATTAGCCCTCCTGTGTATTTATTTGATTTCTTTCAAATATTCAAGAGCTGTTTAATAGAGCAAGGATATTCTCACATTATTTCCTATACTATTAATCTTTCAGGCGAAATTTATATTGAATTTAGCGTTGATTTAAACTTTTAACTAAATTTAAGAACAACATTATCAGTCCACTTAAGATTTTTTCCCCAATTGGATGAAAACACTGTTATCCAATTTCCCAAACTTGCCTAGTTAAACCTAGATAAGCCTTTAACCCCATTTGAACCCTGTGTCCATTACAATGCACATAACATGTCAGCCCATGTTTTTTTTTTTTTTTTTGTGTGTGTGGTTCCTGAGCAATTCATCCATAGTAATTTCAACACAATCTCACTGCAATTCGTAAGTTTTTTTTTAGTGGCTAATTCGTACGAATTTGTACGATCTAATTCGTACAATTTAGTACGATTTGCTCATCCTCCAATGACAGTTGGGTTTAGGGGTGGGGTTAGGTGCCACGCCTCCTTTTTAAAAATCGCACCATTTCGTACGACTGAACTCGTACGGATTCGTACGAATTAGCCACTAAACTGTCAAAATGTAAAATACTTACGTTTTCTCGTGAGATCAGGCTGGTAATTTAATGCCTGCAGTCCATTAGAGTGGACAATTGTCATCCAATCGATTGTCGGTAAGACTCGACATGTCGTAATTTGAAAAAAAAAAAAATCCACTACACTGAAAAGCAGCATGGCATCACTCCACTCTAGACACACACTGTAAAAAATGCAGGGTTCCACACAATTCATTCATGTTGTCCCAGCACAAATCGATTAAGTTAACATTTACATTTACATTAAGTCATTTAGCAGACGCTTTTATCCAAAGCGACTTACAAATGAGGACAAGAAAGCAATTTACACAACTATAAGAGCAGCAGTGAACAAGTGCTATAGACAAGTTTCAGGTGTGTAAAGTCTAAGAAGCAAAGCATTAGTAATGTAATTTTTTTTTTTTGAGAGAGAGTACAGTTAGAGGTATAGCCAGAGAGGCAGTTGCAGATTAGGAAGGAAAGTGGAGACTTTGTTAACACTTTTAACAAATTTTGTGGATTGAACATAAAAAATTAAACTGTCCCAATGAAACCTCACGAATTGTGTTGTTTCAGCTCATTTTAAATAAGTAGTTTGAACAAGTAAAAAAATATATTTATTGAGTGCAGACGTAAGCCACATTAACAATGTGTTTATTTAGATTTATTGATATGTTTGCCAATATTATATAGATTGTATGTAAAAAAGAGAGATTGCACTTATAAAGTTTAAAACCTTTTGTAACATTGCAAGCATTAGATGAGGATTGTTTCAAATATGTCTGTCCATTAGGATGTACAATACTCAAAATCTGTTACTGAAAGTAAACCTTTATATATATATATAGATCTAAATATCTCAAGTGAACATTATGTGGAGTGATAACGAAGATAAAGGTAAAGTTTGTTTTGTGCAATGTGCAATCTATACAACAAAAATTTCAAAATTAAAGTAAAAATTTTAATGTTTGTGATTTTGAAAATAAATTTCAAGGTTATGCCAGCAATCATGTATGTTTTTTTTTTTTTTTTGTATTTTATGTTGGTATAATGTTTAGAAACTACAACTTTTCTGACCTGATGTCCATTGTAATGACAAAAAATATCCATTACATTTTTCTGAAACTTGGAACATAATTCAGGGTTAAATTGTAGCTGAATACTATTATCTTAATACTACTATATAATTAGAAAAAATATCAATTAGTATATTATAGAAAAAAGAAAAAATAATCATTAAAACTATTATGTTTACAAATGTGTAAAAAAAAATATTAACACAGCACTACAATACCATACATTAACACAGTACTTAGGAAACATTTTACAAATAATTAGGGCTAATCATTTTGATTTCAACGGTAAACTCACCCATAAACACATATACTGTATAAGTGATATAACTTAATAGGACACACATTTCAACACATGTGAATTATGTCATTTCAACTTAATTTAGACAAATAGAACAACCAGGATTAAAGTTTATTTTAAACCAATGAAATCTTTTATTTGACTTTAACTTGTGTGGAACAATTGTGGTTGAACAATTATTGGCTCCTGTTGAGCCAATTCATCTTAAATTAGTTTGGACAACAATAATGTTCTACTTCAATAAAATTTGATTCAACACATATATTTAACATTTATTTAACCAGTCTGGTTAAATAAATCACAAGCCTGGTGTGGCTGTGTTCATGTAGTTATTGTGTCATGTGATGTCCCATGTGCTTGTTCCATGTGCTTCTGTTTACGTGTTTCCTTTGTTTTGGTTTCTGTTAAACATGTTTTTTGATAAATCCTGAGATCCATGTATTTGTTAGTGAGCTACCCATGACAAAAACACTCTTGAGATTAACAATCTCTTTCACATAAGTGTCCTAGCCAAAATGAGTAAACTTTACAGAACAAACTACACATTAAGAACCATTAAGAACACTTTAAACAATTACAAATCATGGAATCACCCTTCATGTACTGAGTGATTGTCTTAAAATGATCAAAAGACACCAATTCGTAACTTTGGCAATTCGTAACTTTTTGATTTAGTGGCTAATTTGTATGAAATTGTATGATCTCGTTCATACAATTTAGCAGGATTTGCTTATCCCCCAATGACGGTTGGATTTATGGGCGGGGTTTGGTGCCATGCCTCCTTTTAAAAATCTTTGTACGACTGAACCTGTACAAATTCGTACGAATTAGCTACGAAACTGACAAAATGTAAATTAAAAAAGTTTGATCAGGCTCGTGAGATCAGGCTGGAATAATCCAACCAGACGGAGCTGCATAAATAAAGCCTTCTTACCCAATTCAGTGTCAACAAAAAAGAGGGAGTATAGAAATTCTAAAAATGGGGGAAATATTTCTCCAAAGTGTTCTGTTGTATAAAACAGCATAAAGTTAACATCCCCATGATGGCCTTGTAAACAGTCAAATACTATTGCATTTCTCTCCATGATAGAGTGTTAAGCTACTCTTACAATGTCCACTGATGAGTTAAAGGTTTACAGTCGGTTAGGAATGTTAGGGCACAATGATAATCAGCATCCAACAACGAGAGAAGGTGATGGTGCATATACACTTAAAAAATAACTTGTGCTGGTTGCTTAAACTTACTTAATCACAGGGTTGTTTATATCAAAGTTGATATTTAGCCGCACCATGTTGGTGTTTCGTAACATCTAATTTTTATGAGGTGGGTCATTAGCCCAATGCTCAACCCCAAACCTAGAGGACCAGGGCATACACACATCCACTACGGACAACTTAGCTTTCCCAATTCACATATAGCGCATGTCTTTGGACACTGAGGGAAACCTGAGTTCCCGGAGGAAACCCACACGAACACGAAGAGAACATGCAGACTCCACAGAGAAATGCCAACTGACCCAGTGACCTTCTTGCTGTGGGACAACATCGCTACCCACTGTGTCACTGTGCCGTGCCCATTCTTATGGGTTGTTTGGGGACAACTTAATCGATTTATGTTCGATCCACTTAAATTTGTAAAACTGATTGCGTTAACTTAATTGATTTGTGTTGTGATAACATCAAGGAATTCTGTGGAACCCAGCATTCTTTTTTAAAAATCCATAATCAAGCACAGATTAAAAAAAAAGTTTGTTCCTAAAATAAAACCCAAGCATAATTTTCTATTTTTTCTTTAGTTGAGTAATATGAGAATTAAAACAAGACAGGAAATTGTCAACAATGACACTAAGATTTTTATACTCTTTCACTATTTCAGTCACTGAAGCTTGTATGGCCTGCAGAAAGAATGAATCCTTTTCAAGTTTCTTTAAGCCTGAGCGTAGCATATTGGTTGTACATTGACCAAGGAAGCAAAAAGAGACTGATCTCAGAACTGGCATAAATACAGTTACTTACGGAGTCAGTCTACAAGCTCTTCTGCACAGTGAAAACCTATAAACACAGAAACGTCATTGAACCTTATTGTAAATCTCCAAACTTCTTAAAGTCTTTCTCTTTTCTTAAAACACATATGATTTCTTTTATTGTCAACAATTGTTCCTTCTTAATATAATGTCATGGAGAGCATACATGTCCACTATGCATGGGTAGATTTAGTGATTTGAGGGCCCAAAGCAATTCTAGCCTCAAGTCTTGAAATGCATCCTTTTTACTCTTATTTAATTTTTATTTATTTAGCTGTTTTTTTTATAACACTCAATCTTCTTAACAATGTTTTATCTTAATACAAGCTATACATTTAAAATGATAAGTTTTCTTAAAATGAATTTACAACAAAAAAATAGATTTTTATCTATAAATTTGACTGCTGGGCTGCTCCATGATTGGGGTGGCGGATAGTATATTTTACAATATTATTATTACATAACATTACATTATAAGAAAAATATAATATTTTATTGTATATTAAACAATATTTATTACATAAAAATATATAAATATATAAAAGTTATATATTGTTTAAAGCTAAAACATTTACTCGTTTTGTGTAAAAAAAATTGATCTAATAGTCAGATTTGTATAAAGTCTAGACTATTTTCTGTAATTGTGTGTTCATAGTAATACATAAATATGCATTATAACTAAATATCAAATTAATTCTATATTTTTATCTACAATCTAAATAATATTCAAAAACTAAGTGTGAAATGTTATTTTAAAAAAAGAAGCTAAAAAGCACAACAAAATACTTTATATTATTCTTAATATTTATTTATATTGAGTTAAACATACTAGTTATAATAACTAATTTCTAATAACTAATATGTTTTTCTTTGCCATGATGACAGTACATAATATTTTTGACTCATTTTGGAAGACACTACATTTCGGCTAAAACTGCAAATAACTAAAAACATGTACAGTTGCAATCAGAATTATGAAATCCCCTTTGAATTTATATATATTTTTAAATATTCCCCAAATGATGTTTAACAGAGCATGCACATTTTCACAGTGTGTCTGATAATATTTTTTCTTATGTTTTTTTTTTTGGGGGCTAGAATAAAAGCAGTTTTGAATTTTTTAAAAACCATTTTAATGTGAATTATTCGCCCCTTTAAGCTATATACTTTTTTGATAGTCTACAGAACAAACCATCATCATACAATAACTTGCCTAATTACCCTAACCTGCTTAGTTAACCTAATTGACCAAGCCTTAAGCCTTTAAATGTGACTTTAAGCTGTATAGAAGTGTCTTGAACAATATCTAGTCAAATATTATTTACTGTCATCATGTCACGGATTGGCCAGGCTCTTCCACCAACATCACGCACCGAGCACCTTCACCTGAGTATTAACCACGCACAGCTGCACCCAATCACTCCCATTCACTATATAAGCACACACCTCACTTCACTCAGTGTCCGGTCTCGTTCCTACGAAGCGGACTCTGAGTGAACCACTTCCTAGGTTTCACTCCCCTACGATCTCAGCAATTATACTTAACTTTATTCTGTTTCCTTCTAGTCTGTCCAGTGTTCCCGGTGTCCTGTCAGCGTTGTGTGTCTCGTCAGTCTGTCTTCCCCGCAAGTCCTCTGGTGTGTGCATTCGGTCATCCTTCAGTGTTTGTCATCCCACCTGACAAAGAGGATCATCAGTTCCACTAAACTCCGTTCATCGCTCCATCAATATTCATTAATAATCTACTGTTGGAATAAACATTGTTTATACTCACTCCCCTTGTTTGTCCGTCTGCTTCCGTAACAGAAGACCGGACCATAAACTACCAACAGCATGAGCACTCACGATCCCCTTCAGGAGTTGGTGGATTCATTGAAGAGAGTGCTACTACCATCTGCTCCACTTCCCGAAGCACCACCAGCACCGAGCACTTCTTCACCGTCCATCCACTCATCCAGTCCCATGGCTCGACCAGCGCCCTACTCTGGCGGGGCGGAGGAGTGCAATGGATTTCTCCTGCAATGTTCTCTGGTATTCACTATGCAACCCGAGTTATACCCTACAGATCGGTCCAAAATCGCTTTCATCATCTCCCTCCTCTCTGGGTCGGCTCTTCGGTGGGCTGAAACCATCTGGCAACAGTCTGGGCCGGTAACAAATTCCATTCAGTCATTCACAAAGTACTTCAAGGAGGTTTTTGGTCGCGCGGATGCTGAAGTAGCAGCTGGAGAACAGCTATACCATCTCAAACAGGGAGCCATGTCCACTCAGGATTATGCTCTCAGGTTCCGAACTCTGGCTGCTGCTAGCGGCTGGAATGAGCGATCTCTCCTCACAACCTACCGGTTCGGACTAGAGCCCAGCCTCCGGTTACAGCTGGCCGCCCTCGACGATACGATGGGATTGGAGAAGTTCATCCAACACTCTCTGCGCTGTTCCGATCGTCTGAGGGTCTACCAGCATGATCCTCCACCAATATCCCAAGCACTCCTCCGTTCGCCAGAGCCAGCCGTCCCTCCAGAACCAGAACCCATGATCATCGAATCTGGTAGACTCACGATCACCGAGCGACAGAGGAGGCTGACCCGGGGTCTGTGCATGTACTGTGGCGCCAAAGGACATGTCAGGCTGGACTGTCCCATTCGTCCAGCACGCTCTGTGGTGAGTTTGTTCAGTTCTCCTATTGAAAAGATGCATCCTCTCACCACTAATGTCCAGTTAACTACCCCTTCTGTCTCAGTTTCAGTCACAGCCCTCATCGACTCCGGGTCAGCAGGAAATTTCATCTCGCACGCCCTCTGTCGCAGACTCCAGCTTAACACAGAAGCCTCGACGCACGTCTATCAGATTCAGCCCATAACCAAAGATATCCATTGTCAGGCACGTATCCATCGAAAATGTGAACCCGTCAATCTCCAAGTAGGACTGCTCCACAAAGAGGAGATTCAATTTCTGGTTCTGGAGGGTGCATCGATGGATATCATCTTAGGGCGCCCGTGGCTGGTGAAGCACGATCCCATCCTCTCTTGGGGCACAGGAGAAATTAAGAGATGGGGAGAAGAATGCCGATCCAGCTGTTTTCCTGATCTACCCTTACAAATTCGAAGACCCCTTACCGTCTACGTCACGTCTGTCGAAAGTCCAGTCGAGAAAATATCCATTCAGATCCCGAAGATCTACTCCTCATACGAGGATGTGTTTTGCCCCAAGAGAGCTTCCCAGCTACCTCCACATCGGCCATGGGACTGCGCCATAGACCTGCTTCCAGATGCTCCTATGCCCAGAGGTAGGATCTACCCGTTGTCCCTTCCGGAGACCAAGGCAATGGAGGAGTACATCCATGAGGCTCTGAGTCAGGGGTATATCCGTCCATCCACGTCACCTGCTGCCTCAAGTTTCTTCTTCGTGGCTAAGAAGGATGGAGGGCTGCGGCCATGTATCGATTACAGAACCCTAAATCAAGGGACAGTCAAGTTCCGGTATCCCCTTCCTCTCGTCCCTGCGGCCCTGGAACAACTCAGATCCGCCAAAATTTTCACCAAGTTGGACCTCCGCAGCGCCTATAACCTGGTGAGAATACGTGAGGGGGACGAGTGGAAGACTGGGTTTGTGACCCCTACTGGACACTACGAGTACCTGGTCATGCCCTATGGTCTGGTTAACGCCCCCTCCGTATTCCAAAACTTCATCCACGAAGTCCTCCGGGAGTTCCTCCATCTCTTCGTCATTGTATACATAGATGATATCCTGATTTACTCCCGGAGTGAGGCCGAACATCGCCACCACGTTGCGGAGGTCCTGAAAACCCTCAGGAAACACCGCCTGTACCTCAAGGCTGAAAAATGCTCCTTCCATTCACCATCTGTTCAGTTCTTGGGGTACATCATCGATCAAAGAGGGGTTCGTATGGACGAGGGGAAGGTCACTTCCGTCATCTCCTGGCCCGAACCAAAAACCATAAAGGAACTCCAACGTTTCCTAGGATTTGCTAATTTCTACCGACGTTTCATCCAGAATTACAGTCTCATCACCGCTCCGCTCACCAACCTGTTGAAAAATAAACCCAAAGCACTACCCTGGCCTCCCGAAGCCGCCGCAGCCTTCCAAAACCTAAAAGAATCCTTCACTCAAGCCCCACTGCTGACTCATCCTGATCCTGACTTGCCGTTTGTGGTCGAAGTGGATGCATCGACCACCGGAGTGGGAGCCATCCTGTCCCAGTACCACGGTACTCCTTCATTACTCCATCCATGTGCCTATTTCTCCCGGAAGCTCAGCCCGGCGGAAAGGAACTATGACATTGGGAATCGAGAACTTCTGGCCATCAAGCTCGCCCTGGAGGAGTGGCGACACTGGTTGGAGGGGGCCAAACATTCGTTCCAGGTGATCACAGATCATAAAAATCTCCAATACCTAAAAGATGCTAAAAGACTCTGTCCTCGTCAGGCCCGTTGGTCATTGTTCTTCTCCAGATTTCAGTTCTCTATCTCATATCGACCAGGTTCAAAGAATATCCGAGCAGACGCACTTTCCAGAATTCACGACCAGCATGAAATTATTGAGACACCGGCCAAGATCCTTCCCGATCAGATCACTATCTGTCCCATCCAATGGTCCGCTCCTACAGTAATCGCCACTCCAGAATCCAGAACTCCGCCGGGCTGTCCCCCCAATCGACGCTTCATCCCTGAAAACCAACGGGTAGATCTCATTCATTCCAGCCATACATCTCTGGGCACAGGACATCCTGGGGCCAACAACACCCTCTCGCTGCTATCCCAACGCTTTTGGTGGCCGAACATGGCGAGGGATGTGAGAAGATACGTCCAGGGCTGCAGAGAATGCGCTATGGCAAAGAGTCCTCGCCATCTACCTGCTGGTAAACTCCATCCCTTGCCCATCCCAAACCGCCCCTGGTCACACCTAGGAGTTGACTTCATGACAGACCTCCCATTGTCTGAAGGTAACACCTGCATTCTAGTCATCATAGATCGATTCTCTAAATTCTGTCGTTTGATTCCTTTGAAAGGTATACCCACAGCCCTAGAGACCGCCGAAAACCTGTTCAACCACGTCTTTCGAAATTTTGGGTTACCAGAAGATATAGTCTCGGATCGAGGACCCCAATTTATCTCCAGACTATGGAGAGCATTCTTCAGACTCCTAGGTGTGACCGTAAGCCTCTCGTCTGGCTATCACCCCCAAACCAACGGCCAGACAGAGAGGAAAATTCAGGAAGTGGGGCGGTTCCTCCGGACCTTCTGTCACGGTCACCAAAACTCCTGGAGCCAGTTTCTGGGCTGGGCGGAATACGCCCAGAATTCCCTGCGGCAACCTACCACCGGACTCACGCCATTCCAGTGCATCCTAGGGTTCCAACCTCCACTCTTCCCCTGGGATGGCGCACCATCTGATGTCCCCGCAGTGGATTACTGGTTCCGGGAGAGCGAGAGAGTCTGGGACGATGCTCATCATCATCTCCAGAGGGCAGTACGCAGAACAAAGGAGGTATCGGATAAGAGGAGGATTCCAGGCCCCATCTATACTCCAGGACAAAAGGTCTGGCTCTCCACCAGAGATATCCGGTTGCGACTGCCCTCCCGAAAATTAAGTCCCAGATTTGTTGGTCCCTTCACCATTCTGGAACAGGTCAACCCCGTCACATACAAATTACAGTTACCACCACAGTACAGAATCCACCCCACATTCCACGTGTCCCTTCTAAAACCCTTTCACGATCCTCTGATTCCCTCCACAGAGCCTGGCCATGAAGAGGAACCTCCTCCCCCCCTGATGTTAGAAGAAGGGGCCATCTACCAAGTCAAGGACATCCTACGGTCCCGGCGTCGTGGTGGTCAGCTTGAATACCTCGTCGACTGGGAAGGATACGGTCCAGAAGAGAGGTCATGGGTCTCCAGATCCGATATACTAGATCCCGCACTTATGGAAGAGTTCCACTCCAATCACCCAGAATTTCCAGCACCTCGAGGACGAGGTAGACCACCACGACGTCGGAGGTTCAGGCCCTCAGGAGCGGGCCCTGGGGAGGGGGGTAATGTCACGGATTGGCCAGGCTCTTCCACCAACATCACGCACCGAGCACCTTCACCTGAGTATTAACCACGCACAGCTGCACCCAATCACTCCCATTCACTATATAAGCACACACCTCACTTCACTCAGTGTCCGGTCTCGTTCCTACGAAGCGGACTCTGAGTGAACCACTTCCTAGGTTTCACTCCCCTACGATCTCAGCAATTATACTTAACTTTATTCTGTTTCCTTCTAGTCTGTCCAGTGTTCCCGGTGTCCTGTCAGCGTTGTGTGTCTCGTCAGTCTGTCTTCCCCGCAAGTCCTCTGGTGTGTGCATTCGGTCATCCTTCAGTGTTTGTCATCCCACCTGACAAAGAGGATCATCAGTTCCACTAAACTCCGTTCATCGCTCCATCAATATTCATTAATAATCTACTGTTGGAATAAACATTGTTTATACTCACTCCCCTTGTTTGTCCGTCTGCTTCCGTAACACATCATGGCAAAGATAAAATAAATCAGTTATTAGAAATGAGTTATTAAAATTATTATAATTCAGGGCGGCTAATAATTCTGACTTCAACTTTATGTAATGTTTTTGCATTGGGTTACAACTATTACGTAATTACTAGATGAATGGCATCCACTTTTCTCTGGATTTACATACAAATTGTTTTTTTAAACAACGCATTATAGACTTTTACAAACTATTTCCATCCGCTTATCATTTCAACATCAGCCGTCTTTCGAAATACATAAGCACAGAATCCTTCCAAGAGAAATATAAATGTTACTGTTTTCCTAAAGTGCCAGAAATATTGTAGCATTATGGATTAGTTGTCATGTCCGGCGTCCTCTTATTGATGGTAGAAGAATGTGAAAGTAGCTAGCGACCTGGACGTAAAAGATCAGGATTTATAGCCTGGAATCTCTTGAACAATTTTATCAAAAGCCCATTCCAGCGTGGCATTTTTCTTTGGCTCATAAATCAGTTTTGTGAAGCCCCTTTGGTGGACAGTAAGAGGAGATAGATGAGTCGGGGGAGAGGTCAACGCTGATTTTTCACCTCGGCGTCCTGTCATGGGCCTTCGGCAGCTGCTGGCCCTTTATGAATTGGTCTTTTACTGACTTGTTGTGTTTTTAATTTGTTTTACTCTGTTTGAGCAAAAGGAGAGAGGGGAGGGTGGATGGGGGGGCAGGGGTATTAGGACCATACTTATCAAAGCCTGGCTGGAGGTAATGTATTGATTGTTGAAGGACTTGAAGGACTCTTGTGCAGGATAAAAATTGAGCAAACTTTTGATAAATGAGAGTGCAAGACTACAATTTGTCCATCTCTGAATTGATAAGGGCCAGTAGATTGTCTCATTTTTAGGAATGTTATGTTGCAAATTATAGTGCCTTCGACTAAAAAATGCACCCTTGGTAAATATGTGGCTGTGATTGTTTAATCTTTTGCTCAAAATATAAACCAAACAATTGTACCCTGAATCAGAACAACCGTTAACACGGATAGTTTTAAACAAATAAATTAAAGTAAATTGATACAAAATAAAATAACATAAAACATTCATGGTACATTTATGTGTGCCAGAAATATTGCTACTCATGTGAAATCATATGAACAAAATACTTTTGAAGGACATTCTAAATATATTTGACAAAAGTCTTGTTGCCTAATTTTAGGAACAACAATTAATAACTTGACTTCTGATTGATCATTTGGTATCAGAAGTGGCTTATATAAGAGGCAAAGGCCTCAAGATTACACTTATTTTACTAAAATAAAATATGTTCATGTCTTGATTTTTAATGATTTAATTAGGACAGTAAGGCCTCACTTTCCTGAGACAAAAGTCTTGTCACTGAACAGAAGTAATGTACAGTATAGAATATAAAGTCATGGTGCAGTGGAAAAATAATTAATATTGTGTATGACTCCCATGAGCTTGGAGGACAGCATCCATACACCTCTGCAATGACTCAAATAACTTATTAATAAAGTCATCTGGAATGGCAAAGAAAGTGTTCTTGCAGGACTCTCAGAGTTCATCAGAATTATTTGGATTCATCTTCAATGCCTCCTCCATCTTACCCCAGACATGCTCAATAATGTTCATATGTGGTGACTGGGCAGGCCAATCCGGGAGCACATTGACCTTTGATTTCAGGAACCTTAATGTGGAGGCTGAAGTATGAGAAGGAGAATTTGCCCTCTCCTGTGGTTTGTAATGTAATGGGCAGCACAAATGTCTTGATACCTCAGGCTGTTGATGTTGCCATCCACTCTGCAGATCTCTCATTCACCACATTTTGCGTTCTCACAAACACTCCGTGGTCATGCATGGCTGCCTGCTTCAAAATCTGCTCCTTTACTCTTCCCTCTTAAAGCCAGTCCCGTTTTGAAAGTCTCACATACATGGTAACATAGAAAGCATAATACAAGTTTAAACAAACTTATCGGAACCTATTTTACCCCTTTTTCAACATTTAAGAAGAGCATTTTATGTCTCCAGAATGAGTCTGTAAAGTTTCAGCTCAAAACACCCATCAGATTATTTATTAGACCTTTCAGAATATTGGAATTTTCTGCTCTGAACACAATGTAGCTGTTTTTGGTGCCTGTGCCTTTAATGCTAGTTCTCCCCACCCACTGTTCCCACCTGACTGTCAGAGCGTGCCTCAATCTCCGTCTCGGCTGCATCAGATAAACAGCACAGTGACAGACAAGAAGTAAGCAGATCTCCTGTAACGTTTGTGAGAAATGCTAGTAAGAACTTTACCAATGAGGTATTTATTGTATTTGTTGTGGAGTTGATTCAATCCTTTCGATGAGTCCCACACAATGTCATTACAAAGTTCACGCACACACACATACACACTCAGCGGACACTAGCTATGTTTCCATCCAAAAATGCGAATGAACTTCATGAGCAAAACTAGATAATCGCATAAAAGACGTGCGAATAAAGCAGCGTTTCCATCCAACGAGTCAAAACGAACAAAATCGTCACTTCCTGATTAACTGGCGCCAAATATCAACAGTAATAACTGAATTTGCTGCAGTAGGAGAAGCTGCGTCAATCTTTTCTTCATCTAACAAATGATCTCAGAAGGCAATCCTGAAACACAGTGAATGCACGGTGGCGTTTGAAGGTGTCAGACGTGGAGCACAGATGCTCTTGATTCTGGTGGTCATTAATAAAATAATAACACTAGTACTTAAACGATAAGGCATTTTAGAATGACTAAAACAACGTTTTGGATGTTTTATAACGTACTCAGCCTGCTGGTTTGTCCCTTTACGCACATTTTCATCATCACATGATCTCTTATCACAAAATCACATGACCTGTTTAAATGCGCATACTGAAATTTGAGCGGTAAAAGTGTTTCCATCGTAGTTTATGCGAATCTTTTCTTATCGAATAAAAGTTTATCCTACTCAGTTATGCGCATACGTTTTTTATCCGCATTTTTAAAATTTATGCGCATCATGGCGTTTCCATCATCCATAAAAGTAGGTAGATGGAAACATAGCTACACACACAGCGCACGCGTTTAACTGCACTGTTTTTGCACGGCAAATGTGACAGGATACATATTAATATCCACTGCTGTATGGATTTCCGTTATGTTAAATGTACAAAATAAACCTGATTTAACATTCACAAACCGGTATTGAAGCGTCTTCTTTTATAATTGTACTGACATGCGGCTGTGGTGATAAAGACAGTAAAATCGCTGCAATTCATTACAAACATGCACTGTTTAAAAATGTTTTTAACTTGTAAAACTCTACATCACATCTGATGATAATTGATGATCCCAGAAAGCTGAAAAGATCTTTTAATCCCAGTTGCTTTGTGCATGTCCTGTCTTGTTGATATGAATATATGCATTACTACGGAGACATGTTAATATGTGGCTGTTTATCAATTCAGTGGGCGAGGAAATCGCATTCCTACATCATGTTGCGATCGGCCTCAAAATGGGAGGGATTTGGACCCTTTTTTAATGTCAGGAAATTTTAAAAAAGAGACTTATTAGCCCCTTTCACACATGCAGAAAAATTGCCTGTTCACACATGATCCCTTTCTGGAAAATTGCAGCTAAACAGGCCCTTTTTGAAAATGCTGGTAAACTCATTACGACAAATTTCCAGAAAGAGAAGATCTAACATTATCGGTAATTTGCCCGAATGCTGCTCTGTGTGAATGCAGAAAGAAAATTGCCAGAAAGACGTGAGATGTGTACTCCAGCCAATTAGAACCCTCAAACGCAATCACATCCGCGCTGTTTATGAAAATTAAAGCCTTTGATTATTTTTTCAGACAAATTTAGCTCCTAGATGTTAGTTAGATAATGATTCTATGTTCCTT